>NC_056748.1:915732508-915737508 GCF_019279795.1 Protopterus annectens | reverse complement strand
TGGCCTCAACCAATAAATGATATGTACTTCTTTCTCTCTGCTTATCAAATATATCCACATGAAGCTCTTACACCAGCACAGCCACTTTTAATATCAAACATATTGTATGGCACTCTGCACAAACTCTGTCCAATTCAATTAATTCCCGGACATGTCACTATCTGTCAGTCACAAAAACCCAATCAGTAAAGCAAAAAGCAATTTTAATGTCCACAATAAATTCACATTTAGTGTTTTCATCCCTCAAAAAAAAAAAACAAGGGACATCATCAGAATGAACTTACATCTAGTAACAACCCTATTAAAAAAGCAGAACACCAGTCACATACATTATTTATAAAATGTCATCCCTTAAAGCCACCTGCAACATGTGACACCTTGAATGCAATATATAAACAAAAGCAGTTTAAGAATAATATTATACATGATAAGCTTTATCAGTAACACTCAAAATGATCATCTTTTACACCTCATGTCAGTTTATTGGTCTCAACCAACTAATGATATGTACTTCTCTCTGTTTGTCAGATATTACCACATGAAATTCTTAACTATTTTACACCAGCATAGCCATTTTAATATCAAACATATTGTATGGCATATTGCACAAATTTTGTCCAATTTATTTAATTCCCGGACATGTCTCTTTCCGTCACTCACTCATTTTCTTTATCCAAGCATTCTTAAAGTGCTTCAGAGAAAAAAACAAGTATGGTAAAATGTATAATTAAATGCTATTTAATTACAGGTAATACTCACTGATTTGAGGAAGCAATTACTATTTGAGTGTTTGATTAATACTTTGAATGACAGCAATGACAACACTTTATCGTTTCACATAACTATGAAAGTAATCACATCTTCTTCATACCTCTTAATATTATGAAACATTTGCTTTCAAACAAATTTGAATCCTGCTTTCCTAGTTGTCTAAAACATACAGAGCAAGTGAATGGTGTTGTAAAAGACAATATTCATTGATGTTTCTAGCCCTAAGAAGCTTTTGT
The DNA here is from genome assembly GCF_019279795.1 of Protopterus annectens. NCBI lineage: Eukaryota > Metazoa > Chordata > Ceratodontiformes > Protopteridae > Protopterus > Protopterus annectens. Next base: position 915,736,501 of record NC_056748.1, on the reverse strand, counting down.
CTTGGCTAGGTAGCTAAAATGAAAAAAAACTTCTAGAGTTTTACTGGAAATTGGTGCAAGCAAGTGATTTGAAGTCTATGGTAAATGAAGGATTGCACAGAATGGATTGCAGGGTTTTGGCCTGAATATGTTTTTTTCTCTATATGGACAATACTCATACTGTTAAAGCTTAGTATGTGTCATCACTCTGCTATCCCGTGTTTATAGAATATTCCCTCTTATTAAAGTAAATAAATTATAACACTTCTTTTAAAGGTTCATGTTATCGAGAGAACAACTCAACATTTGTGCTATCAGTTTTATATACATAACAAAAATGTCCAATGTGTGATATGTGTTTGTAGGGGAAGCATGGAGTTTGTATACTGTATGTATTATTTTTAAAAGGATACAATTTTTTCATGTCCCAGGCTTGTGTCATGCACCTGGTCACACCCTATATGATGACATACATTTGACCACACCTTTTGTGTCCCACTTTGAACATCTGAAAAGGTGGCAGCCATATGGTGGAAACAAAACAGAGATTGCCTAATATGTGTAAACTCTAAGGTTTTACTTTCTATTTTCAGTGGGCTAAATGTGTACATAGGTGTGGCAATAAGAACATTACATTTTCAGTGTTCAGAAGACATAATATGATTATCTGAGATTTTTTCTTCTGCTCTTAGTGTACATTAACGAGTAAAGAAAATAAGACCCTATCCCTTAAATATACATGCTGCACTTAAACCCTTGTACACTTCAAAGGAAACCCTTTGTTACACAAAATGCACATACAGAATCCTTACAAATACCTTTAGAAAATAACTATTCATACTAACAACAAAAGGTATGCTCCACGGCACAGATGGATAAATCCCTGAATGCATCCTAATTATTCATGATCAACTAGTGACTTGGACATGGTAGAGGAGCCAGATGGGGGTAGTATCCAATGCTGCCTCAACCATCTGCAGGAAAGGGAGGTAGTCTGGCCTACTGCATTGCCAGTTCCTTCTGGACAGAGGGATGCATGGCACGCACATTATGGTTCATGGATGTGTGTTTGCCTATGCCATGTCACATTCCTACAGTAGCCTTAGTTCAGGCTTTGTGGGAAAGCACAAGCTTACACAAAGCCATAGCAGGTCCTTGTATCTGTGAGCATTCATGTAAGCTACCAAGGTGGGGAGTAAGACCAAAAAACAGTAATCCATAACCACAATAATAATTAATGACAGTTTGTAAACTGTCAGCCTGTTTAGAGTTCCCTGCATTTGTGGCACCTGGCACAGCCACCCCCGTCCAACCTGCCCTTCCTATGGCTTTCATAATAGTATATTACTTTTTCTGTTTGTTTTATTTTGCGATTATAAATAATTTCTCAATGTTTTTTTCTGTTATTATTTAATCTTTCTACTAGTTTCAGTAGACTCTGCAACATTATAATAGAAACATACTTTTTGTCTTGTATTTATAACTAGATCGAGACTGAATAGAGACTCTTGTAGTCCAGCTCACTTGTGTGTAAAATAAATACATAAATTCTTAGTTTTGTGTTAAATGTTTTCTTCATAGTTTTGCCTGATTTTTTCATTATTTCTTGTGGATTGCCAGCAGTTTGTTAGGCTGTTTTCAAGCTCATGTCCATGTATTGATCTATGTACTAATCCCCTTTCTGCTAGAAGCTGAACTGCCTTTGCTGTTATACTGTGTTGCCATATGTATTGGTTTGAAAGGTGTGCTACTTTAGTGGTTTAGTGGTACATGGGATCATTCTTACCATTTTTTTCTTATGTTTCCTGGTATATCATACTTTTGCACTTGCAGTTGTGTTTTTTTCCCTACTTGGGATGCAAGAATAGTGAAGGTGAATTTTATGGAAGTTGTTCATATGATTTAACTGAGCATAGTGGGTCTGCTCATGAATGTACTTTCTGTTATTTTTGGTTGTAGGTTTCAGAGTTTCCATGTACACCTATCGAAAACAAAAAACATGAACGGCTACATACTGAATGTTAAACATCGAAAGATAAAATTAGCAAACAACTAAGTCTATGAAAATAAAATCATTGAATGGCCACAGTTCATCAAAAACCAGGACATAATGTAATGCATAAGGTAAGTGAAGGGAAACCTTTTAAATTTGCCCTAGTCCCCACTGTACTGCAATCTCAGAGTTGGTATATATAGTTAGGGGGGTGTGGGGGGTACACACCCCCACACTGGTTGGTTGTGATCTTGGCAGACTACGGCTATTCGATTAATTTATTTTCATTGAAGTAGTTGTTCACCAATTTTACCTTTCGATGTTTCATGTTCTGTAATTAGCCGTTCATGTGTTTTTGATTTCGATAGCAGAACACAGACCCGGTTTCAGATGGATTTTTGTAGTTCTTTCTTTCTGCATTCATTTTCATTGTTATGTACTTTGTTCTGTTAGTATTATGAAGCAGTCTGGCTTTTGCTGTTTCTCTGCCTTTTTTTTCTGTGATGTACCATGCAGAGCTGTATGCAAACAAAATTGTTGTTACAAATCCTCATGGTATATCCACAGATAATGGTTTTAATTTTTATATGTCTTCTTTTATACAGTGAAATGATATTTTCTTTGATCTTTGTTCTTTACGTTCCCCGGGATTCATGAACCTTGCGCCAGGCGCACGCATGGCGTAGGTGCCACAACGCCAGACATGGCCGCCGAGCGATTCAGGTACGATCCAAACCCACGTGCATCAGCGGCGTATGCCAGAGTTGCGCCGCCTCCAGCGTAGGTATGTTAAATACCCCATGTGCGGTGTTGCACCATGCAAATGAAGGCAAGTAGCGATTCACGAAGTGGCGCAGGCGTAGCATAACAGCACGGCAATGTAAACCAAAAAAAACAGTTTACATATATCCAAACATGACACAGGAGTAACGGAAGGCTGCCAACGTCAGGTGTCATACTGGTGCAACATGGCAATGGGGAAAGAAACCGAGAATGTCAAAAGAAAACATGCAGAAAATGTAAATAACGACATAAATGTTATGTATGCAAAAACCACAGCAGAACCCCAGGACATGTCCGCGGAAGGTGAGGAACAATGAAGTAATATGACAATGTCATAAAAGAGCAGTATAAGACACATCAGCATCACAGCCACAATACACCATAGTATGAATGGAAAGCCACAACCACAGCCCAAGGGTTGCCAAGGAGTGGCGGCGGTGTCTGGCGCCATAACCATGTATTAGTAGTCAATGCCATGCAAATGAGGCAGATAATACTGAATCGCAAAACCCCCGCCGGCGTAAGGCTGCACCAAACGCGAGCGGTAATACACCGAGGAGTGGCCTAGAGGGAATACCTGTCAATCGCAGAGGGGTGTGCCACTGTAGGAGGAAGCACATTGGAGGCCAGCAAACCTGGGCTGTACAATGCACATCACAGCATCAGGACCGGCGTGTGAGGAAATAGATGTGCTGAGAGTACACAATGCGCGCACAGATGCATGTGCACGAGGATGAGTACGTTCCCCAAACCAGTCATGTGACGGCCGCCCCGTCAACAACCATGGATACAGGAAGGTGATGCGGAGAATATGAGGAAATGCGGAAGCAGTGTAATTGGAGTCATAATGAGCAATTAACACCAATCAACCCACGAAGGGCAATCGGCGGCAGCTGACAACTCTGCATGCAGAAACCTGCAAAACGGGAAAGGGGAGGCATATGAATGCAAAGAAAGTAGGGGATGTTGCAGAAATGCAAAGAGTGAAGAACCGATACAGCACAGCCAAGGAGAGAGTTAGCATAAAGGCGGCGGCAGACAAAATGCATGAGATGCCATGTGCCTGCAGGATGCACTCCCGTAAATAGTAGGTGCAACGTGCAGAAACAGTAAAGTAAGGTGTAAAGCTAAACAAATGCAGGCAAGTGTAATGTAACACCAAAGGCAACAGCGTTGCAGTGCCAACGGTAAAACACGGAAGATAACCCACAGATACGGCAGCAGAGACACACCCAAAA
>NC_056748.1:915677853-915685145 GCF_019279795.1 Protopterus annectens | reverse complement strand
CCCTTTTCCAATGCCCATAGTGGGACATCTTTTGTGGAAACATCGGGTTTTGCAGGACAACACATACCCACAGCAAGTGGAGTTGACAAAACTTCACTTGTTTGCCACAATACACACTTATTCTGGTAGCATTTGGTTTCCTTATTTGGTTTCTTATGCCATGTATGTGTTTCATATACAAAATATATGTTTTATGCTACTATTACAGGTATATTGAGGGAATATTTTTGCCCGGTAATCTCAGGTCATTTGCCATTTTTCGATTTTTGGCGGGACACAACTGTCCAATGAGGGACTGTCCATAGCAAAGTGGGACAGCTGGTAACCCTGGTGACCATGCCCATGTCGCTACTGGGGTTGCCACCTTTTCCAATGGCCAAGGTGGGACATTTTCGGGACTCACTTCAGATTTTACAGGCCGACACATACCCACGGTCACTATATAGCATAGAACTTCACTTGTTTGCCTAAATAAAAGCTTATTGTTGTAGCAGTTTGGTTGCTTATTCTGTTTCTTGTGACATTTAGGTATTTTAGTTACGGAAATAACCATTTCATGCAACCATTACATTAAATACGGGATATAATTATGTCCTACAATCTTGGCACATTTGGCGTTTTTAATATTTTTTATCGGGACACAACTGCCCATAGAGGGACTGCCCCTCGCAAAGTGGAACAGGTGATAACCTTAGTCGCTACTCCTATGTCGGTGTGGCGCGCTGACATGCTGCAGTACACCTTCTCTGGGTATGCCCACTGACGGTGCATTGCGGGACGAACAAGGTGTTACGCGTATCCTTTGTTCCTTGGACGGGTACACTTAGGGCTTTGTGGGTTGTGTTTGCTTCTCCATTTTGTTGGGACGGGTACTATGTTGCATACTCTACGTGCGTTTCATTCTGCACGGGCCCTGGCTGCTGCCATTACTATTATGGGCGGACCGTGGCAGTCAGCACATTAGGTTGCTCATCGCCTGCCGGCTTAACCACGCCTCCAGAGGCATCCTACTTGGGCTCGCTCACGTACACTACGCACGTGTGTGTGGTTGCGGCGCGCTCTCATTACTATGCATATGGCGCTACTATGCCGACTATTCACTGCACCGCTGGCGCAGGCCTTACACCGGCCTTGCGCCAAGCTTCATGAATCCCGGGGTTAGTTTTTTTTAATCAAAGCATATAGTATGTTGCTTGCTAGTTTCAACAATTGGTCAGTTATGATGTTATTTTTTCTGTCTTTGTTACTTTAATTCAGTGTTATGTAGCCCAGCCCTTAGTGATATGTTACTTTGAACAAAATAATGTTCATCTTTCACTAACTACATGTTTGCATGAAATGATTTAAAGAGCGTTGATAGATAACTATTTAAAAAGTCATGGCCTACATTGCTAAGACCTGAGATGTGGATAATGATTGACAGAAAATGTTCTTTCAAAGTCCAAGATTGATATTTCTCTAAAAATTCCATTTTCTCTAAGGTGTGTCAATGTTAGAGTTGGTATGCATAAGTTTGAGGCTGCACAAAAACTTGTTTACAGGCAAAGAGCAAAGGTCAATATTTACTCTTCTGTTGAATACTCAGTTTTCTTTCAATGACTCTGGATGCAGCAATGCAGTCTCAATATTTCAGTAGACAGTCGCATTAATAATATTTATTTCTATGCATTTGTTTTGTGGCCATTCTGTTAATACAGATGCTGCCCATTTTGTATGTCTGTTGGAATTTTTTATTTGCAGTAGTATCTCATTTCTTTTAGCTCTTTGTTATCTCTCAAATATCTTTGTTAACAAAGAGTTTCTGAGTGTTATAGTGGTTTGAGGTTTTTTTTTCTGCTTGAAATTTGTGATATTGCTGGCTGTTTTTCTTCATCATAATACTCTTGTTTTGTGTGTGCTGTAATTTGTTAATGTTAAGAAACTGCACGTTTCGTTATTGATTAAAGTTCCCAAACATGATGATTGGTTATTTTATTCAACATTAAGGTCTTCTGTTTGTTACAAGTTTTAATTTGCATGTACTTTTGGTTTCTGTCTTACCTGAAGTTCATGAAGTTGATCTTTGACTATTTCTTCCCATGCAGTTATCCTTCTGTTTTTTTTTTTAATAATATTTTCCTTTTTGTTTACATCTTCCACTATATCATTAAAATACATTTTATAAGGATTTTTCCATGTTTTTGTTTTGTTTTTATTATCATTTGTATATGTCTAGTTGAGTTTAATGATGACAGGCATCTTAAACATAAAACTTGGAGAACCTGACACCTCTAACAGAGAAAAGTAGGCTCTCTCACAGCCAAAAAATATTACTATTTAGAAAAGTAAGTATGTGAGCTACTGGTTGTAGGAAACACAAGAAATGGAATATCCATGTGTTTATGCAATAGCAAAGATGCAACTCTAAGGGAATCATTAAATAAATGCATTGATACTCCGCAGAGATTCCCAAAGAAAGCAATAAGTCAGAGTACTCTTTCATTCAGATTCTAAGTGAATGAAAGAACAGTCTGAAGGAAAAGAAAGAGAAAGAAAATACATGTTGGAACCCAGTGTATCCTGAAAACATACCTTAAACTGAAAAAAAAAATAAACACATATTGGTGTAAAAATCTCCATCAAGCCATTTTGGTGGTGGAACAAATGATAATGTAACATTAACAAGTAAGTGATGCAGATATGGATGAGGAATTGCTGACTGACAGTCTAAATGCCAATGGAATGTCACACATTCTGGATGCCACTGCGAACCCTTACATCACCTTGCCCATTCTAATACACAAAGCCACCTGCTACACTTTACATGTATAAGTAGCCCACTTAACTTCCCACCACCCCATTTCATTTATTCTGTGTCAAGTTGCTTTTTATTTGTATTCATTTATTTTGCACAGACATTTCATTTTTGATTTCAAGTGTTATATGACGGCAACAGAGAATTATGTTTTCTGAGATAACTGTGTCCACATTCTATTTTTTAAATGGTCATGTAGGTGCTGTTCTAGTGTCACTTCATTGCTGAGTTTTGACTATGGGTTAAGGGCCTGCAGCAGCCCCCTTACTAATGTTATTTAAATTGCTACTGCTCTTTAGAAGGAGTGATTTAGTGCTATTTAGGCAGAGGATAAAAGGAGTACAGCAGCCCATTTTAGTAATTGAAACTGCATGGTGACTGCTTCCATGATAATCAGTTTACTGATACATGTTGTTTTGTGACGTCTCTGCTACTAGTACCTTTTAAATGTTGTAGTTACTTTGCTTGTTTTGTAAGGTGACTACTGTTGTTTTAGGCTGCAGTTTGTATGACAGCAAATAATTGGAGTCCAGTTGCAAGACATTATTACCAAGGCAATATTTGTTACCACACATTCTGCTGTTTCTTCATATCTCTCAACTTCTTTGCCCAAGAACCAGGGATGGAACCAAAAGTAATAAGGATCAAAAGGCCAAAATCAGGGATAATTTTTAATATACTATGAAATACAATGACCATTCTGACAAGATGAAGCATACCAGGGTAATCCAAATATAACAACATTTTATTACATTTGAGCACTTTCATCTGTACACAAGTTAATTCACTCAGACTTCATCAGTCTTTAAAAAACTGCATCAAGTTCTCTTCTTAAAACAATTCAAATGATCACGACAGCTAACCTTTCTTAAAGATAAATGCATACTTAAAAGCATTTTACAAACTATAGAAGATCTCACTCACTCGCACATAAGCACAACTTGCAATAAAAAAAATATATAAGTATGTATAACAATCCCCTATGATCACAGAAGTGCAAATTATAATGATAAAATATGTATATGAAGAATTTCTCACAACAATATAGCAAATAGTAATGTTAACAAGTTATTGGTTAAAAACAAGCTCCGACAAACTACATGTTATAGCTTTATTGCCCTTGTAGATATGGCATTGTTGATGCCTGGAGATTGAGTTGCATTCAACAGTAGATGCCAACTTTTGTTCTTTATGTTCTAATGTATTCTCATAACTCCCTCCCCTATGCAAAATTTCAACTTCCTCTATAACAAAAAACAAAAATTGTTTGAAGTTGTCACATTTAATAGAATGTTTATAATGTGCATTACTGACAGCATTCTTTTTTATATTGTTCTCATGTCCTTATACCCTTTGGCTCAGCTGTCTCTTTGTTTTTCCAATGCAGAAGGCATCACAAGAGAAGCATCTTGCTAAGTAAACTATCACCTTTCTTTTGTAGTTACATGCTTTGAGTTAGGATATGGTCCATGGATAGTTAGCTACAGTTGCATATGAACCTTCATGAATATATTTGCAATTCTTGTATATACTACACTTTTTCTTTTCAAATATCCCTTTCAAATTCATCCCTCTCTGATAAACAAATCTAGGGGTTGCTCCCAGAGTCATAGTATTGATGTTTCTTGTCACTGCATTCTTCCATTTTTTTTCTAATTATTGCCATTACTATAGAATTTGCCCATATGCCGTGGTAGTGCAGTGGTAGCATTGTCGCCTCACAGCAAGAGGTTCTCCCATTCGATTCTCAGCTGGAGCGCCTTCTGTGTGGAGTCTGCATATCCCCCCCCGTGGTCAAGTGGCGTTCGAAAGTCATGCGTGAATGGGTGTGCCTTCGTTGAAGGTTGGGTGTCGAGCTGGTACCTCGGCACTGTAAAAATCTACTGCCAGTCATGTGGAATCGGTAAGCAGAACATGAATAATGCCTTGGCTTATATGTGTTTGAGAATCATGGTCACCGCTTTCTATACTTCATAATTGACCAAGTGAAAAAAAGACCCCGAGGGGGACCATGGCAGGTATATTTAGAGGAAAGGGAACTTTATTGGCAGCTTAGAATTAATGCCTTTTCATATCCTGGGCTTGATTATGTCTGCTGCATTAAATGTTTATTAAAAATTAAATCTTTTCAGAGATAAAATACAAATTTAAAATTAATATTGTTTGTAGGAACATTTTACTATTATTATTGTTGTTTTTACAAAGTGGCAAATTAATTTTTATATATATATATATATATATATATATATATATATATATATATATGTGTGTGTGTGTGTGTGTGTGTGTGTGTGTGTGTGTGTGTGTGTGTGTGTGTGTGTGTGTGTGTGTGTGTGTGTGTGTGTGTGTGTGTGTGTGTGTGTGTGTGTGTGTGTGTGTGTGTGTATTTTAAGCTTTTTAGGTTATTGCATTTTGTGTGTGGGACCTTTAATGTTTTAATTAGAATTGTGATGTCATTTATTGTACACTATATATAAGTGATTATTTGTGGCGTGATGTTTGTCTGAAGAAGTTCACATATTGCATGTGTACAAAAGCGCTTACGTTTATTGTTTGTCCTAATACAGTTTTTGGTTGAGTAAATCCTTGCCTTTTGTGTTGTTTTTCAGTTTTACAAGTTTGTTTTGTTGTACTTTTTACAGTCTTGTTTATATTAGAGAGTATAGGGGATGCATACAGAAGTGTTGACAGAAGGTGAGAGTGAGCTATGGCAATTTTAGCTGGAGGGGGTTAGGAAGGCTTTTATTCTGTAAAGTGACCCTAGTTTTTTATTGATGGTTTTGATTGCTTGGTTTACATATAGGTCGAATTTTAGATTATTATCTATAATGACACCTAGTAGTTTTGTAGAGGGGTCAGGGGAGATTAATGTGCTATCATTTGCAATTATGGTAAAGTTAAAAGCAGGAGACTTTTATGTTGGTGAGAATAACAGCATTTTAGTTTTGTTGGGATTTAGTATCAAATGACGTTCAGAAAGCCAGTTTTCTATAGTGTTAAAGGTGGACTGGGTAGCAGACCTTAAGTCTGTTGGAGATGTGGCAGAGCAGATCAGGGTTGAGTCATCAACATATTGGATACAGCTGACTTTTGGGAAGACAGTATACAGGTCATTAATGAAGATGGAAAACAGCAGGGGCCCTAATGGGGTACTCCAAGGGTGTTGGGTAGTAGGTTAGAGAGTTTGTTCTGCCAAAGAGCAGCCTGCTGTCTCCCATTCAGATAGGATGTAAACCACTGAAGGGCCTTAGTATCTAGACAGAATGTTTAAAGGGTGTGTATTAGAAGTTGGTGGTCAACCATGTCGAATGCCTTGGAAAGATCTAAGAAGAGGGTGGAGGATATGTGATTGTTGTTGCAATTATGGTTTATGGTGTTGGTGAAAGCTAGTAGGGCTGAAGTAGTGTTGTGATGTGGATGGAAGCCATGTTGGGTATCTGCCATGAGGTGATTCTGGATTAGATGGTGTATGAGTTGTCGTGAATACATTTTTCCAGAACCTTTGCAAGAGGAGAGAGTATGGCTATTGGTCTATAAATGGAGAATTCAGTAGAGCTGCCTCCTTTATAAAGTGGGATTACATTGGATATTTTTCAGATGGTGGGAATTCTATCTTCTGTTATGGTTCGATTAATTAGTATTGATACTGGGTAGGCAATAGCATCAGCTGATTTTTGAAGGTACTCGGCGGGGTATTGATCAGCAGAGACTGTAGTGGGTTTTAATTTTTTGATCAAGGTACGGATAAGTGACGTGGCCACTGGTTGGAAGCTGAATGAGAGTAGGTTTCTAGGGGTGGTACTTTCAGGACCATGGCAGTTAGGAGGTAGTTGGCTTGCTAGGGCTTGAATTGTCTCAGTAAAGAATTGGTTAGAACTATCTGAAACATCCTCAGGGGGGGTTATCAACAGTAGCAGCTGGGATGGGGGTAGAAGTTTGTCCAGGACAGACTTCCCAACCGTCCCGAATTACTCATTTTTTACTGAGTTTTGGGGTCCCAATAATGGGGTGCCACGATTCCCAAGTGGCACCCCTTCATTTCCGATTTTTCATCTATTTTTTTAGACTTTTTCATTTTTCACGCTTTTGGAGCTGATGTCATCACGTGCGCGATTATGTCAGCTCCGTCAGCCTGTCGGAATTAAGTTCAAGGGACATGCAAGTGTTGGAGCGTGTCTGTTTGAATACTGGGACTGCCGTTTTGGATTTAAGCTATTTAAGCTCAATGGACTGCTACCGTACAACTGCAGATCCAGGCAGAACAGGAGTTGCCGCACAGCTTGCTTTGCTTTAAGTTAACTGAAATGTGTGTGTGTGTGTGTGTGTGTGTGTGTGTGTGAGAGTGATCGGAGAGAGAAAGTGAGTGAATGCAGGTTTGAAAGGTGAAGAGTGTGTGTGTGTGAGCGATCGGAGAGAGAAAGTGAGTGAATGCAGGTTTGAAAGGTGAAGAGTGTGTGTGTGTGTGTGAGCGATCGGAGAGAGAAAGTGAGTGAATGCA